>NC_052307.1:75045120-75050194 GCF_016432855.1 Salvelinus namaycush
TCCCTGTTCCCTCCAGAGGCAGACTGACTGACCTCAACTAGCTGTTTCCCTGTTCCCACCAGAGACAGACTGACTGACCTCAACTAGCTGTTTCCCTGTTCCCACCAGAGATAGACTGACTGACCTCAACTAGCTGTTTCACTGTTCCCTCCAGAGACAGACTGACTGACCTCAACTAGCTGTTTCCCTGTTCCCACCAGAGACAGACTGACTGACCTCAACTAGCTGTTTCCCTGTTCCAACCAGAGACAGACTGACTGACCTCAACTAGCTGTGTTTCCCTGTTCCCACCAGAGACAGACTGACTGACCTCAACTAGCTGTTTCCCTGTTCCCACCAAAGACAGACTGACTGACCTCAACTAGCTGTATTTCCCTGTTCCTTCCAGAGACAGACTGACTGACCTCAACTAGCTGTGTTTCCCTGTTCCCACCAGAGACAGACTGACTGACCTCAACTAGCCGTTTCCCTGTTCCCTCCAGAGACAGACTGACTGACCTCAACTAGCTGTGTTTCCCTGTTCCCTCCAGAGACAGACTGACTGACCTCAACTAGCTGTGTTTCCCTGTTCCCACCAGAGACAGACTGACTGACCTCAACTAGCTGTTTCCCTGTTCCCACCAGAGACAGACTGACTGACCTCAACTAGCTGTGTTTCCCTGTTCCCTCCAGAGACAGACTGACTGACCTCAACTAGCTGTTTCCCTGTTCCCTCCAGAGACAGACTGACTGACCTCAACTAGCTGTTTCCCTGTTCCCTCCAGAGACAGACTGACTGACCTCAACTAGCTGTTTCCCTGTTCCCTCCAGAGACAGACTGATTGACCTCAACTAGCTGTGTTTCCCTGTTCCCTCCAGAGACAGGCTGACTGACCTCAACTAGCTGTGTTTCCCTGTTCCCTCCAGAGACAGACTGACTGACCTCAACTAGCTGTGTTTCCCTGTTCCCTCCAGAGACAGACTGACTGACCTCAACTAGCTGTGTTTCCCTGTTCCCTCCAGAGACAGACTGACTGACCTCAACTAGCTGTGTTTCCCTGTTCCAACCAGAGACAGACTGACTGACCTCAACTAGCTGTTTCCCTGTTCCCTCCAGAGACAGACTGACTGACCTCAACTAGCTGTTTCCCTGTTCCCTCCAGAGACAGACTGACCTCAACTAGCTGTGTTTCCCTGTTCCCTCCAGAGACAGACTGACTGACCTCAACTAGCTGTTTGTAACGATTCTCTAGCTCTTCCTCCTCCTCGGACGAGGAGAGGCGAGACGGATCAGATGACCAATATGCAGCGTGGTAGTTTGACATTATATTTATTAAACAAGACAAAAAACGAACTATACTTGATACTAAACAAAATACCAAAACGAATGTAGACTGACCTGAACGTAAGAACTTACATGTAACGAAGAACGTACGAACAGGGAAAACAGACTACACAAAACGAACGACCGAACAAACAAACAAACCGAAACAGTCCCGTGTGGCGCGACAAACACAGACACAGGAGACAACCACCCACAACAATCAATGTGAAAACACCTACCTTAATATGGCTCTCAATCAGAGGAAATGAAAACCACCTGCCTCTAATTGAGAACCATATCAGGTCACCCTTTAACAAACATAGAAACACATAACATAGACTACCCACCCAAACTCACGCCCTGACCGTCAAACACATACAAAATAACAGAAAACCGGTCAGGAACGTGACACTGTTTCCCTGTTCCCACCAGAGGCAGACTGACTGACCTCAACTAGCTGTGTTTCCCTGTTCCCACCAGAGGCAGACTGACTGACCTCAACTAGCTGTGTTTCCCTGTTCCCACCAGAGACAGACTGACTGACCTCAACTAGCTGTGTTTCCCTTTTCCCTCCAGAGACAGACTGACTGACCTAAACTAGCTGTTTCCCTGTTCCCACCAGAGACAGACTGACTGACCTCAACTAGCTGTTTCCCTGTTCCCACCAGAGACAGACTGACTGACCTCAACTAGCTGTTACCCTGTTCCCTCCAGAGACAGACTGACTGACCTCAACTAGCTGTTTCCCTGTTCCCTCCAGAGACAGACTGATTGACCTCAACTAGCTGTTTCCCTGTTCCCACCAGAGACAGACTGACTGACCTCAACTAGCTGTTTCCCTGTTCCCTCCAGAGACAGACTGACTGACCTCAACTAGCTGTGTTTCCCTGTTCCCTCCAGAGACAGACTGACTGACCTCAAGTAGCTGTGTTTCCCTGTTCCCACCAGAGACAGACTGACTGACCTCAACTAGCTGTTTCCCTGTTCCCTCCAGAGACAGACTGATTGACCTCAACTAGCTGTTTCCCTGTTCCCACCAGAGACAGACTGACTGACCTCAACTAGCTGTTTCCCTATTCCCTCCAGAGACAGACTGACTGACCTCAACTAGCTGTTTCCCTGTTCCCACCAGAGACAGACTGACTGACCTCAACTAGCTGTGTTTCCCTGTTCCCACCAGAGACAGACTGACTGACCTCAACTAGCTGTTTCCCTGTTCCCTCCAGAGGCAGACTGAATGACCTCAACTAGCTGTGTTTCCCTGTTCCCTCCAGAGACAGACTGACTGACCTCAACTAGCTGTTTCCCTGTTCCCTCCAGAGACAGACTGACTGACCTCAACTAGCTGTGTTTCCCTGTTCCCACCAGAGACAGACTGACTGACCTCAACTAGCTGTGTTTCCCTGTTCCCACCAGAGACAGACTGACTGACCTCAACTAGCTGTTTCCCTGTTCCCACCAGAGACAGACTGACTGACCTCAACTAGCTGTTTCCCTGTTCCCTCCAGAGGCAGACTGACTGACCTCAACTAGCTGTTTCCCTGTTCCCACCAAAGACAGACTGACTGACCTCAACTAGCTGTTTCCCTGTTCCCACCAGAGACAGACTGACTGACCTCAACTAGCTGTTCACTGTTCCCTTCCAGAGACAGACTGACTGACCTCAACTAGCTGTTTCCCTGTTCCCGACCAAAGACAGACTGAATGACCGCAACTAGCTGTTTCCCTGTTCCAACCAGGACAGACTGACTGACCTCAACCCCTTACTACAGTCTCCCCCGCCTCAACTAGACCCTCCGCTAGTGAGGTCAGTCAGTCTGTCTCGGGGTGGAACAGGGAAACAGCTAGTTGAGGTCATCAGTCTGCTCTGGAGGGAAACAGGAAACAGCTAGTTGAGGTCAGTCAGTTGTCTCTGGTGGGAACAGGGAAACAGCTAGTTGAGGTACAGTCAGTTGTCTCTGGTGGGAACAGGGAAACAGCTAGTTGAGGTTCAGTCAGTCTGTCTCTGGAGGAACAGGAAACACAGCTAGTTGAGGTCAGTCAGTCTGTTCTGGGGGAACAGGGAAACAGCTAGTTGAGGTCAGATCAGTTGTCTCTGGAGGGAACAGGGAAAACAGCTAGTTGAGGGTCAGTCAGTCTGTCTCTGGTGGGAACAGGGAACACAGCTATTGAGGTCAGTCAGTCTGTCTCTGGAGGGAACAGGGAACAGCTAGTGGTCAGTCAGTCTGTCTGGAGGGAAACAGGGAAACAGCTAGTTGAGGTCAGTCAGTCTGTCTTTGGTGGGAACAGGGAAAACAGCTAGTTGAGGTCAATCAGTCTGTCTCTGGGAGGGAACAGGGAAACAGCGTCTAGTTGAGGTCAGTCAGTCTGTCTCTGGTGGGAACAGGGAGGAACACAGCTAGTTGAGGTCAGTCAGTCTGTCTCTGTGGGGAACAGGGAAACAGCTAGTTGAGGTCAGTCAGTCTGTCTCTGGGGGAACAGGGAAACAGTAGTTAGGTCATCAGTCTGTCTCTGGAGGGAAAAGGGAAACAGCTATTGAGGTCAGTCAGTCTGTCTCTGGAGGGAACAGGGAAACAAGCTAGTTGAGGTCAGTCAGTCTGTCTCTCTGGTGGGAAACAGGGAAAACACAGCTAGTGAGGTCAGTCAGTCTGTCTCTGGAGGGAACAGGGAAAACAGTAGTTGAGGTCATCAGTCTGCTCTGGGGGAACAGGGAAACGCTAGTTGAGGTCAGTCAGTCTGTCTCTGGTGGGAACAGGGAAACACAGCTAGTTGAGGTCAGTCAGTCTTGTCTCTGGTGGAAACAGGGAACAAGCTAGTTGAGGTCAGTCAGTCTGTCTCTGGAGGAACAGGGAAACGTAGTTGAGGTCAGTCATCTGTCTCTGGTGGGAACAGGGAAAAGCTAGTGAGGTCATCGTCTGTCTCTTGGGGAACAGGAAAAGCTGTGAGGTAGCGTCTGTCTCTGGTGGGAACAGGGAAACACAGCTTATTGAGGTCAGTCAGTCTGTCTCTGGAGGGAAACAGGAAACACAGCTAGTTGAGGTCCGTCAGTCTGTCTCTGGAGGGAACAGGGAAACAGCTAGTTGAGGTCAGTCAGTCTGTCTTGGGAGGAACAGGGAAACAGCTAGTTGAGGTCAATCAGTCTGTCTTGGAGGGAACAGGGAAACAGCTAGTTGAGGTCAGTCAGTCTGTCTCTGGGGGAACAGGAAACAGCTAGTGAGGTCAGTCAGTCTGTCTCTGGTGGGAACAGGGAAACAGCTAGTTGAGGTCAGTCAGTCTGTCTCTGGTGGGAACAAGGGAAACAGCTAGTTGAGGTCAGTCAGTCTGTCTCTGGAGGGAACAGGGAAACACAGCTAGTTGAGGTCAGTCAGTCTGTCTATGGTAGGGAACAGGGAAACAGCTAGTTGAGGTCAGTCAGTCTGTCTCTGGGGGAACAGGAAACAGCTAGTTGAGGTCATCAGTCTGTCTCTGGTGGGAACAGGGAAACAGCTAGTTTGAGTCAGTCAGTCTGTCTGGTGGGAAAGGGAGAACACAGCTAGTTGAGGTCAGTCAGTCTGTCTCTGGTGGGAACAGGGAAACAGCTAGTTGAGGCATTCAGTCTGTCTCTGTGGGAACAGGGAAACAGCTAGTTGAGGTCAGTCAGTCTGTCTCTGGGGGAACAGGGAAAACAGCTAGTTGAGGTCGTCAGTCTGTCTCTGGTGGACAGGGAACACAGTTAGTGAGGTCAGTTCAGTTGCCCTCTGGTGGGAACAGGGAAACACAGCTAGTTGAGGT